>NC_069502.1:380236827-380254327 GCF_027579735.1 Bombina bombina | reverse complement strand
CTTAAGTACTGTTTTTATGTTTCTAACTCCCCCACAATTTTATACTTCAAACTACCCACAAGTTTTATTTTGTAAGAAAAACTGTTTGCAGTGCAGGGCTGCAGGAACTATTATCAGTGTAAATAATTTGTAACCTCCATGAGGGGAAATGGAGGGGGAGGCTGTGACGATGCATATACTCTCTGTGCAGAAGACCTCTACTGCTGTTTATGTAATCACTAAGGGCTGACAGTTGTACAAGCTTAGTGATCGTTTAGCAATGATCGTCTGCATTGGATCAGATCGCACTGCTATATAATGCAGACAATCATTGCTAAACAATCACTAAGCTTGTACAACTGTCAGCCCTTAGTGATTACATAAACAGCAGTAGAGGTCTTCTGCACGGAGAGTATATGCAGCATCACAGCCTCCCCCTCCCTCTCATGGAGCTTACAAATGATTTACACTGATAATAGTTCCTGCAGCCATGCACTGGAAATGGGTTTTCTTACAACATAAAACTTGTGGGCAGTTTGAAGTATAAAACTATGGGTGGGGAGTTAGAAACATAAAAACAGTACTAAATAAACATTTTATTTAAGTTCTGATGCATAATATGTGTATATACATAAATGGGGAAAACTAATACATTTATACTCCGACTAATAAATATGTATCTTCAGTCACAGAAGTTCACACTCTGCAAACAGATGTGAGCCTCTAAGGCTAAGTATAAGTAATGTGTGTGTTTGTCAAGTGACTGCATCATGAGCATGTGACTACCGTGCCCCTGTAACGTACGCTACAATATGACAGCTTACATAGGAAATCAAGTACTGGATCAATGCTGTACTTCAAAACAATCTCCTTCAACAGTTAAGAGGAGCATATAAAATAGACAGCAGTGATTATTTTATTTTTTTATTAAGAAAAAGTAGGTTTAAGGGATTATTAGAAGACAGGTGTTTAGTGTCCCTTTAAGCCGTTTGCCGTTAAGTAGATGAAAACATGAAAAAAAAAAATGTATGCAATATTCTTATGAAGTGTTATAGTCTTTATTTACTGTAAATATTTTACATTTCTATGTTCTACACATGGCAGAAAATGTTCTAACTATTTATAAATAAATATCTTTAAATATCTATACATATAGGTGAAGAAAAATGTATTTATGAATAAATAGAACATATTCTGCTATGCGCAGAACATTGGAATTTGAAGTATTCATATTTTCAAGTTAGGTTAGCGCACAGGTAGGGTGTTAGGTTTCTCCACTGACATTTATGGGAAAATAGTTTACTTCTAGCACAATAAGTGGTCTAGCAGAAGCGGTAACTATCGCTCCACTCATAATCTGGCCCTAAATGTGTTCAGCGAGCTGCCAGCAGTGCAATGTTGTTGCTTCAGCAAAGGATAACAAGATATTGAAGCAAATTTGATAATCAAAGTATATTAGAAAGTTGTTTATATTGTATGTTCAAAATAATTTTTGGAGGTTTCTGTCCCTTTAAGCACTGCATTGCAAAATATCTTCAATATAAAGGTTTCAGTAGCACACACATTTTAATTTTGCAGTACAGAATTAGGGCTTTAATTAAACAAAAAAAAAATGCATATCATTAATACTTTCATGATTTATTTTTAAACTGAAACTAAAGTGAAAATGCTATAAAAATGCTTGGTGTTAGCACTTTTCAAATAGATACTATGTGCTACATTTATGAAGTTGCACATAGAGCTTCAGAGGCCCAGTGGTTCAGGCTCATATGAGTTAAGTAGCAGCAGTCTTAGTTAAATCATCTTGGTCAGTTCAGATCAGTTGACATGAGGTAAATGTGGGCTGTAGATGCTGCTGGCTCTCGCTAAATGAAGGCAGACATGGTACCTAGCGGGATCCTTGTCTGTCTGCAGGTTGTTAAATGGGGCTCTTTTGTTTTTTTAACATACAGGGATATAATAGTCAAAGCTGAAATGTAAACAAGTACAATTCAATTTTTACTAAAAATCATACTACTATTGGCAGAAATGCTTCTAGTAAAGGTTATCACTTTTTCCTGTGCATACTTACATATGCTTTGTCTACACAGTGCACCAGCATTCAACCATCACACCTGCTCAGAGAGCCAATTATGGTTTTCTATGATGCAAAATGAACCCTCTCGGACAGGACACATGCTCCTAAAAAAAAGCTCTAAGCAGAAGCAGTACTTCTGCAAAAAACTTTTATGTATATCTGAAATGCACTTTTATATAATTTAACAAATGAGAATTCTATCACAGATATTGTGGTTCTTTATAGCCACAAACGTTTGCTTAGCAAGATATAAAAGCCTAGATTACAAGTGGAACACTGTTGATAGCAAATTGTAAATATCCATATTGCCCCCTGCGCTAAGACTAGCACACAATCTGGTACTACAAATGATTGGTAAAAAAGTTTTACCAGAGAATGTTAGTATATCTCATTTTTTTTTAGCACACCCTATATTTCAATAGATATTTAGGGGTGCACTAACATTGCTTATATTAGTTAGTGGTGATTTATGTGTTGCGTGAAAATGCTGAAAAATGTAGAGTGCCTGGATACCTTAAGATTTAGAACATGAACTCATATAACAAGATAGATAGATAGATAGATAGATAGATAGATAGATAGATAGATAGATAGATAGATAGAAAAATGAAGGCACTCTCTGGTCTTTTTAGTAAGTGATTTTAATAAAGAGTGACATTTCGGGGGATGGCTCCCCTTTCTCAGACAGTTATCTATATACGTACCCGCTGGCACCCTGGCATTTGTATTTGGAGGTGAGAGTGCTCTCTTTGAACATTATTTTATATATATATATATATATATATATATATATATATATATATATATATATATATATATATCACTTTGAAAAACTCATATAGCAATAGCCTGGATCTCAGTTAATCAGCATGTACCATAGAAGTCTACTATATGTATGCTTTAGCTCGGCCACACTACCCAATCTCCAGATGTAAACGCATCCTAGGATTTTGCTGGAGCACTAACATTTTGCTTTCCACATGTAGTATGGAAGTAAAAATGGAAGCACTATAGATGTTAGCATATCATAGAGCTACCATTTTTATACTGGGAGTGTTTGCAACCCTTTATTGGTGTATATGTTACAGCTAAAGTGTGGAATCAGTTAAAGTGCACATTACCTAGGTAATCTGCAGATTAACTGATTTGCTCAGTTAAAGTGCGGAATCCGCACTTTAACTAGGTAATGTGCACATTAACGGGCTTCAGTGTCGTTAAAGTGCATATTTTTGAGAGGGTGGAGGTTTGATACACCTGCATAGCCCGCGGAATCTTGCTGTTTTTCTGTTGAGCAACCTAAGGTGAAATCATTCTCCCCCGAGCTGGAACATCTTCTTGGCCGTTATTGGCCTGCGGCTATACCGCATTTTGCCTGACAGTCTATGCTAAGAAGTGAGATAGCAGGAAACACAAACATAATACTGAGCTTAAGGCAGCTGAGCGCAGGAGACCAGCTACTGTTATCCGCTTCCTTGGCTGCTACGATACACAAAAAAAGCTGGAAAGGATACCGCAAGTGACATGCTCACACAGTATAATAATTCTGAGGTGGTACGGCTGACACATTTTCTCTGGGTATAAAGTGTGGTAAATAAAGGCACACTTAAAGAGGGGATCTTAGTACCACTAAACAATATAAGGAAATGTGCTTGGCAGCATTGATATAAATGTATGGGACATTTCTGGACTAACTTGAAGCTACATGGGGAATTGTTCTGGCAGATAATAGAGGCTATGTTATAAGCCTTCTTCTAAAAAAAAAAAAAAAAAAAAGACTAGCAATTCCATAGAGAAATATCTGCAGCCTATCAAGCCTTGACTCAGAGAAAAGTATAACCTGTTTAAAAAGAGCCACATTTTACTGCTAATTTTCTAAATAGTAGTAACAAACAATATTATCTGTGTATGATAGTTCTTTGTTTCTTCTATTGGTTATACACAAAGTGCATTTCCTTTCACATCCGATTTTGGCCAAGGGCAGATACGATCCAGAGTGCTCTTTTCTAATCAGAGCCTTGGGCGCCGCAACTGCCTCTGGGAACCTTACCATGGGTCTCAGCCCGCACGTCTTGAAATTCTCTGTCTGGGAAATTATCTATCTATCTCTCTATCGAATCTATCTATTTATTATAGATTCGATAGATAGATAATTTCCAGACAGAGAATTTCAAGACGTGCGGTCTGGGACCCATGGTAAGGTTCCCAGAGGCAGTTGTGGCACCCAAGGCTCTGATTAGAACAGAGCACTCTGGAGCGTATCTGCCCTCGGCCAAAATCGGAACATTTTTGTTCTTAATTTATTTTGTTAAACTCAAATATTATTTAACATCATGTTCTTTATTTATTTAGTTAAACTCAACTATAACAATTAATGAAATTAACATAATGTTATTATTTAACATCATGTTCTTTATTTATTTTGTTAAACGCAAATATAACAATTAAAAAAATATAATACAAACAATCAAACGGTTTAACATATTAGATCTAGGAAATTAATTTGCAGTCACAAATTCTGTCTGGAGCATATCTGCCCTCGGTCGAAATCGGAACATTCTGTTCTTTATTTATTACATTCTTCTGCTTCTTTTTCAATAAACAGTTTACATGAGAGAAACAAACTTTTCTAAAAAGCTAAAATGCTTTTTTTTTTTTTTTTGCACTTTAACTAGTGCCAAGTAGGTAATGTGCAGATTACCTAGGTAATGTGAGAAATGAAGCAATTTTTCTGCACTTTACCTGATCACCCTAGTTAATCTGCAGATTAACTAGGTAATGTGCACATTAACTGATTTCTGCACTTTAACTGTAACATATACATTTATTGAACATCTGATACAAAATGATATTATTTTTTGGAAAAGGTATGGATTCATGTTTTCATAACCTGTTTTAAGTTATAATGTATCTCCTGAATGGCATACATTGTTAAATGATTAACTTAACTTTCCAAATATATAAAAAGACTATAAAGTATTTAAATAAATTGATTATTTGAAATAAAAAAATGTTTGAATGTTATGTATCAACCAATGATGAAGTTTAAACATTCTCATACATAATTTTGTATTTTTTAAGCAGGACAAGCAATTTACAATATAAATATATCTCATTTTAAAAAGAATACAGACTGATTCAGTGATTTTAATTACCATGTAGCTTAAGCATGCTGTTTGATGGTAGCTGAACATGTTTAACATTTTTAAGATTTGGTCGACGATGACAAAGTCACTGGGTGTCAAGAAATAATTTCACTCCACTCTAATTCACCAATTATGCTGAATTTTCCAAGGGATTTTGCATAATTCAAATCAAGCAAGTCCCCAAAAGAGTCAAGAGTGTAATTTGAAATGTATTTTATTTTACATAAGTAGCTTTTTAAGGGCTATTCTAATATATTAAGACACTTTTACTGGGAACTTGTGCTGTAAATAAAATATACTTTCTTAATGATAACATCAACCAAGAATATTTATGTTAAAGAAACACTGTGGGCAAGTTTACAAGTTGCACGTTATGAGTTTTCCGTGCACAATATGGTATTTTCACAATCAATTTCCATTGCACAGCTATTACAAATCTTGAAAAAAGCAATTGCACACATGCATTTGCCTTTTACGCAACAATCATTTCGAAGAGCTGTAGTTAACAGTTTTGTGCAACATACAAGTTTCACAAAACACTTCAAAAATACAGTTACACTCATATTAACACTGTCTAATAAAATTTATATAAAAAAATATTGCACACAAAAGTTATACGGGCTCAAAGATACGAGATCTCGGGTGTTAGAAGAAAAAAAAAAGCAGAGAAAGGGATTTTACATTAACATACATACACATACATAGAGAAACATGGATTAATAAGCAATATTGCGATTACACTAACTTGTGCGTGTATTACCATAAGTACATAAAAAAAACCTTTACACTCATATAAACACTATTTGGAGAGAAAAAAATATTCATATACATATTAAATAAATTGTATAAGTGTTAAAAGGTATATGGGATATGGCAAGGTTTTTGACTGGAAAGGGCTATTATGTATGTGTGTATATATATATATATATATATATATATATATATATATATATACTGTATATAACAAAAAATAGAAGGCACTCATCGGATTTAACAAGGGGTGAAATTATTCCCTTATGAGATTATTAAAAACGTTTTGTGGAAACACTTCCCGTCTTCAGACAATCAATTTAACCAAACCTTAAAAGGACACTGAACCCAAAAAAAATTTAAGCAACTTTCTAATTTACTCCTATTATCAAATTTCCTTCATTTTCTCGGTATCTTTATTTGAAATGCCAGAATGAAAGTTTAGATGCCGGCCCATTTTTGGTGAACAACCTGGGTTGTTCTTGCTGATTGGTGGATAAATTCATCCACCAATAAACAAGTGCTGTCTAGAGTTCTGAACCAAAAAAATAGCTTAGATGCCTTCTTTTTCAAATAAAGATAGCAAGAGAACGAAGAGAAATGTATAATAGGAGTAAATTAGAAAGTTGGTTAAAATTGCATGCTTTATCTGAATAACGAAATAAAAAATTTGGGTTCAGTGTCCCTTTAAGCAAGGATTTAAATACCCTCTTACCTCATTAACAATCAACCCACATGTGAAGTCCAGCAGGTGCGTGGCCCAGTGTGAGTGTCATCAGATGGCATCCGTTGCCTAGCAACCTGCCAGCACTTGTCAATAGATATAACTTACACCTGTGCTACAAAGCTTTACTTAAAAACAAACTACTAAATACTATCAGTATGCACTACAACTAATTGACTAGACAGTAATTTAAATAAGTAAATACTAAATAATGTTAAAAATATCTGCAAGCCATACAAAAGATCAACTAATTACTTGCAGAACAGTTATTCCATCTATTCGCTAATGAATATGTTAAGCAATGAATGCTAATAACTATGCTGATAATATTAGCTGCACACTCTTAAGGCATATCATATTTCACATATGAAAATAAATCCAAAATAAACTAAGAAAAAATATAAATAGAAAATAAATAAATAATATAAAATAAAAAATAAAAACATAAGTAAAACGGGCAAAAATGAAACCAAAAATAAACATAAAGAGCCTATGACAAGAGACATATAGAAAACCCCAAAAAATACACAAAATTTACAGCATTTATAGGGAGAATGAAAAGAGGTGAGACTAGGAAGAAGATAGGAAATGTAGAATAAGAAGAAAAAATAGAAAAAGAAAAGAAATGGATAAGGGGAAGGAAGAGACAAAGAAAGAGAAAAAGAGAAAGAAAGGGTGAAAGAAAGAAATAGAGAAGGAGAACCTGCCACTATCAGAGCAACAGTTAGGCTATATTATCTAAATGGAGCTTGTTTCTTTCTGTAGGAGTATCCTATTTCTATCTCCTCTACGGCTAAGTGTAGGTACATGGTCTATAATATGATATCGTAAGTCTGATACGTTATGATCTTGTTCTATGAAATGACATGCTACTGGTTGGCTAGAGTCTCCCATATGAAATGCTTGTCATATGGTACTCCAATGGTTGGCCATCCTTGTTCTTAAGTCGTCGCAGGTTTTACCCACGTAAAACAAACTACACAGGCAGTAAAGCAGGTATACGATGTATGGGGTGGTGCAGGTGACCCTGTGTTTAAGGTAATACTTTTTCTTGTGCCTGGGGTGATTGAAATATCTACCCACCTGTAATCCGTTACATGTTGTACAGCCGCTACATCTGTAACAACCCGGTTTAGTCGTTTACTTATTCAACCAGTTTTTTGAGTAGCAGTGCACTGGGTCTGTTATCTGAAGGCTATCTTTGAGTGATTTCCCTTTTCTGTATCCAATCCGTGGTACCTCCATATTTTTGAAGGGTAACATTTTGTCACTTTGTAGTATTTCCCAATTGTGCTTCAAGATGCGGTTAAATTCATTCTTGTCTGCTGTATATGTTGTAGTGAATGTCAGCCTCTTTTTGTTTGGCTCTGTTAACTCCTTGTTCTTCTGTTTTGCTATCCCTACCTGAATCCTTTGTTCTCTCAGGACCTCTTATATCCTCTTTCTTTAAAGTTCTGTTCCATCTCTTCTTGCTGGATCTGTGCAGTGTCTTTTTTGGAGTTATTTTTTATCACACTAATAAACTGCAACTTCTGGAGTGCTTTCTTCAAAGCTGGAAGGTGGCAGCTTGAAGCTTCCAGCAGTAAATTTCTACCTGTGGGCTTCTTATAGAGGGTTGACTGCAATGTGTTGTTTTCTTTATAGATCTTTAGGTCCAGGAACTCTATTTCTTTCTCACTCCAATTCAATTTGAATTTTAATGACTGATGCTGCTCGTTAAGTTCTTTAGCCAATTCTTGAAGTGATTCTGGATTCCTTCTCCATATAATGAAGAGGTTGTCACTATACCTTTTGTAAAGGATTATCTTTTGGTTTCTGAAGATACTGTTCTTGTCTATATCGAATCCTTCCATAAATAGATTTGCATAGGATGGGGCCATATTTGATCCCATTGCTGTACCAGTTAATTGCAGGTAATACTTGCTCTCAAATCTGAAGAAGGTCTTCCTAAGCAGTTGTTCCAATATGAATTCTTCAGGTGGTCCAATATATGGATACCTTTGCAGTCGTCTCTTGATAGACTCTAGTCCATCATTGTGCGGTAAGACCATATACAGGCTTGTAACATCAAGGATTACAAGCAGGTCTTCTTCATCCATAGGCTCAATAGCTTTTAGTTGTCGTATTACATCCTCTACATCTCTCAGGTAACTATCCATCCATTGCACAAGAGGTTGTAGTATATTGTCAATGTATACTGCCATTGGTTGTAGGAGAGAGTCCATTGCTGCCACTATTGGACGGCCAGGGGGTTCTTTATAGTTATGCAATGTGTAAAATACCAGTAGCTTCGGGTATTCCACTTTCAGGTATTCCAAGGTCTGTTTATCAATCCAGTACATTTTGTGTGCTCTATTCAACAATGCATCAATCTCCTTCTTGAACTGCATCGTGGGGTTACAAAGAAAGGTCCGATATGTACTAATATCATTCAATTGTTGTATCTCTGTCTGATAGTATTTGTAGTCCATGATGATTATTGCTCTGCCTTAGTCAGCTCTCCTTATGGCTATAGTCTCATCTTTTATCAGTTTATTCAGTGCTTCTTTTTCTTTTCTTTTCTTTTGAGGTTAAACCTAACCTGTTGCCTTTGCTCCGATGCTGAGTCAAGCAGATCTTTCTCTCAAGTTTCTTAGAGAATGTTATGATAGTGCTGTTTGTATTTGTGGGTTCAAATAGTCCTTTCTTTTTAAATATACTATATTCACTTGCACTAGAGCCAAAGTATTCGTTTAGTTTCAGGATGCGTTGAAAGAGGAGGATGTCTATGTGCAGGTCGAATTTATTAATGCAATTAGTGGGTACAAAAGAGAAGCCATTCTGCAGCAGTGTTGTCTCCTCTGCTGTCAATTCTTTGTTGCTTATATTGATAACTAGATTGTTGTTTATTGTCTCCTCTGACGTGGTGGTCTTCATCTTGTAATTGCTCCTTGTCTGGTGTGGGCGCCAACCCCGTTTTTTAAACGTGTAGTGATGCCACTTTCCTCATACGCTGTATTGATGTCCTGTGCTGTATGTTGATTGTCCGAATCAGTTCAAGATCCTGAACTGTCGACAGTAGCTAAATTATATGGCCTCCTAGCCCTAAATCGTCTAGGGTGGTATTCTCTCCACCTTTGCCAATCTTCAGGTTTAAGTAACTCTTTTCTCACGATAGTCTTCTAGTACTGCTTCATATTTACGATTCTTAAACTCAGTAAGTTGTTTCTGGTATTGCTCTAGTTGTGTTTTTATCTTATCTTCCCTGTCAGTTTCTCCTTTCTCTATTAAGATAGGTAAATGCTCCTCTTTGTATTTCTCTATTTCAGTTTTGCTTAATGGCAGTAATCTCCTTACCTCTTGTATAACAAGTAGGATGAGGTCCAATGAGCACTTATTCAAAATGCTGCACCATTTTTCACAGAATATAGGGTTGTTCTTTCCAATTACGGGAACATTTTTCACTCTAAATCCTCTAGGTATGTATTGTTTCCTGTGATATTCTGATAGGTATTTCCCATGTAGCTCCAAATCTTTATCTTTTCTTTTAAGTTTGAGAAGGTGTAGTACAATATGTGTAGCTGGTTTGTCAGATGGTCCTGTAGTCAATGTGTCAAACAGTATGTCTGCTGCTTTCTCTTCAGAGAATTGGAAGACACTTGCCCCTGGAAAAGCCTGATCACTACTATTCTTATTGATTGTGCTTTCCTGTTGTTACATACTTAGTAGTATTCAGAGCAATTATATGGATATTGTGATCCTTTATCTTTTAGGTCGGGTGCTCTAGGCAATTTTAAATGTGCAAGTTCAGTATGGCCTAGCACTCTCGACGACCGTTTTTGTACCGGGTTGCACTACAAATATGCAAATATAACAAAAAAATAGAAGGCACTCGCCGAATTTAACAAGGGGTGAAAACACTTTATTTCCTTATATATATATATATATATATATATATATATATATATATATATATATATATATATATATATATATATATAGATATATATAGGCAAAAAATTGGTGTATGTGCACTCTCACCAACGTTCAACAACTACCAGGGTGCTGTACGGTAAATGATAAAAAAGCAAAGAAAAGCACTCACTGGATTTTCATCAAAAAGTGACCAGAACTTTAATGTAGTTTGTGACGTTTCGGGACAGCAACAGTCCCTTCCTCTGACAAATAAACACTGAACAAAAGCAGCCTTAAATAGGCTCCCAAATACACTCCCCTCAGGATCAGCCAATCCAGGCTGAATGATTAAACACACCCATATAGTGACCAATTAGAAAACATGATACAAATTGTGCATGTGACTGTTATAACATAATCGACAAAAATGCTTTAAAAACAAATCCCCTTTGGACCCCAATGCTGGTAGTCATGCCCCCTAACTGAAATAAACATCCTATATGGTTATCAATCGTCTAAATAAATAAAATAAATCGTAAAATCGTAAAATCGTCTGATTGCAATAGGCTCCCATACGTCATTCCTACTGTTGCTGATCCGCCCCTTGTTGCCAGGGACGCGATCAACGGCACATCTATAGCCATCAAAAAAGACACTTTGTTACTGATCCGCCCCTTATTACTAGGGACACGATCAACGGCACAACTATAACCCTCAAAAATGACACACATCACAACACACAATAGCGCATATCCTGCTGAATTAATTGTTACATGCGCCTTTCTAGATAATATGTAGCAGATCGCCCTGTAAGAAAGCTATAAAAATGTCAACAAAGAATTATCCAATGGCAAAGTGCCATGTCAAAAAATGGGTGTACATATAGAGGCGTACATGCCTCAGTGTTAAATATGCTGATATCTTATTCACCGTAACCAAAACAAAAATAAAAATAAAAATAACAATAACCATGTTACAGAATACATTAATATAAAAGCCTATTGCTCCAATCGTTCTATATATTAGCAATCATATTATATATAGTGAGATCGCCATGTGTGAATTATCGGAGTGTACATAAAGCAAAAAGCAAAAATATCGAAAATATCGTGCCCTCGAGTGTATGTAACTAAACATATAACGTGGTTTTACTTATAGAGCAACTCTTTGGTAGCATCAGCCATCGTGTTAAATATATTTTATGTATTTACTTTAAAATTACCATCTATAAATCAGTGAGACAGAATTGGCCAATAGATATGTGTCTAGCCCCAATGGGCGTGTTATTAACATATAATGCATACATAAATGAGCCTATTGCTCGGATCCTTACGTGAATTTACACCTATATATTATGTCCATCATACAATCCCCGTGTGTGAAGAATAAAAGAGGACTGTAAATAATTTAAATATTGGGCATGTGTCTAAAGAAGTGAAACTAAAACTATCACCTAAAAGTGCATAAACATACATAATAGTGCATAAAAACATGTATAAACATGTTAACCACAACATGTCTCTGCCCCAATCTCGGGCATCTAGCTACACCCCAAAGGGGAAAAAAGGGGGGGGGGTTGTATCATGCAGGACAAAAAGGGAACTATATCATACAGGGCATGACCAGACAGCAGAAGGATCCAATAGGAATCGTGTAAGCACTCCTTGGAGTGATACACCACACAAACAATACAATTAAAATGAAACAATTAAAAACAAAAATTGGCGCATGGAGAACTGACAGAGAACAGATATTTTGTATTAGAATCTGATACTAATACGAATTGGTTGAACAAACTAAGCCTCCAGATTAAGACCTATAAGCAAGATCTTATTGCATTTAAAAATCGAAAACTACATACAGTTACACAAGATTATTCATATAAATCTATCTATAGATGGATGGTAGCACCAGAGGACAGGAGACCACACAGACCCAGGAGGGACCGGAGGTTTACTAAGAAGTCCATAGCCACGGTAGACACGAGCTCTGGAGATAGCTCAGGAACTGAGACTCAAGCTGAGGATACTATCGGCGCCAACAGGGGCGTCACTACGAGATCCAGAGGCAACAGGGGACATTGGGAGTCCTCTAACTCAAATGCAGCAGCATTACCTCCATTGGTTGCACATCCATCTGCACATCGTTTTTTAGGAAGAGGCGGAGGCCACACACGAGGCGGGGGGGGGGCATTGCCCGCCGGTACCACCAACAACGGAGAACATAGATAATATTGTATTTAATATCAGTTCACGCATATTATCTGAGACTGAAACTAATTTGCTAAATAAAGGCTTATCTTTTGTGCCCTCGGTGAAAACCAACGAATTTGATCTGTATATTGATGTGCAGAGATTCAGTAGAAATCTTAGACTAAAGGAATATTTCAATACCAATTTGGAACAAAGGAGTGACTTTAGAGCGAAAGGGTCATTTGATCCATCTTCAAACAACCCTACTATCAGTACTTTTACTGGTTTTCTTTCTAATAGCATCAAGGACAGACCAGATATGTCAATAAGAGATAATTTAACAAAAGACGAAAGAGTGGCCCTCAAATCCTTAAGTGAAGATTCTTCAATAGTGATTCGCCCTGCTGATAAGGGTGGGGCCATTGTTATCATAGATGTATCATACTATAAGTCCGAAATTATTGGACAGTTGACAGATACAAATACCTATCTACCCTTGGATAGGGATCCCACCTCCAGATTAAAGAGGAGAATTGACACAACTCTGATTGAGTACAAAAATAAGGATCTGATCACACAAGATGACTATAACTTCTTACGTCGGGAACATCCACTTATTCCCCTACTATATACCTTACCCAAGGTTCATAAAAATGCAAAACAACCACCGGGGAGACCTATTGTCTCGGCTAGAGGGTCTCTACTTCAGCCTTTAGCCCAGTTTGTGGACTTCTATTTACAACCTCTTGTTAAATCAACACCATCCTATATACAGGACTCCCAGGATTTTATCACTAAGATAACCAATTTGAAGAATATCACTGACCAAGATTTATTGGTCACCTTAGACGTGTCAAGCCTATACACCGTAATCCCCCATCATGAAGGCATTATGGCAGTCACACAGACTCTAAGAAAAGCAGTTTATATTGGTCCCTCTGAAGAAGTACTTATTGGCTTGCTCACTCTATGCCTAACCAAGAACTATTTTTTGTTTGATACTACATTCTACAAACAAATTTCGGGGACAGCGATGGGGTCAAATGTGGCCCCATCTTTTGCCAATTTGTTCATGGCTCAACATGAGTCAGTCCTGATGAAGGTTTTTGAGGACAATCGCATCAGACATTATTGTCGCTACATCGACGACCTGTTCTTAATATAGAGTGAGAGTGAGAACAGTCTACTGGAATGGATCAATTACCTCAATTCATTGGCAAGTCCTATTAAATTCACACACACAGTTAGCAACAACAGTGTGGACTACTTGGACGTGAGAGTGTTCAAAGTAGAAGATAGACTGGGAACAACGCTATTCCGCAAAGAAACTGACCGCAATTCATTATTACATGCGAAAAGCTGCCACCAACCTAGCCTTATCCGTAACATCCCCAAGGCTCAATACCAACGTGTAATCAGAAACAACACGGATGAAACAACATGTGAACAACAATTACAGGAGATGACAAAACGTTTTATCCAAAGGGGATACAAAGTAAAAGAGTTACGAGACATGAAAACTCAAGCATTAAACACTGGAGACACAGCAGATATTACACCGTCTGACAACACCAATCAACTTACTTTTGTGACCACATATTCCCCTGAAGTAGTACCACTAACTAGGATGGTCAAAGAAGAATGGAAATTAATAGAAGCTGACAACACTTTACCATTCAAAGATTGGAAACCACCAAGAATAGGTTTCAGACGGGGCAAAAACCTTAGAGATATTTTGGTAAAGGCCGACATTAATCCTGATGGCGGTTCACAAACGTGGTTAAAAACAAAGAAAAAGGGTTGTTATCGATGTATCAGCTGTGTGACCTGCAGTGGGATGCTTACTGGCTCCAATTTCCACCATCCAGAAAGTAACAAAATCTATAACATCAGGTATTTCCTTACTTGCACCACAAAGTTTTATGTTGGTAAGACGACAGATGATGCCAAAACCAGGATGGCCAATCATAGATCCAGCATCAGACTGGCAATACGGAATGGAAAGGCGGATCAACCGGTGGCGAGACATTTTTTGGAGGCGGGACATTCAGTCAATGATTTGAGATTTAGACTCATTGACCATGTGCCAGTCCCTAGAAGAGGAGGAAATAGGGGTAATCTTCTATTACGCAAGGAATCAAGATGGATTTACGAATTGGGGACTATATACCCCAGAGGACTCAATACCCACACTGGATGGCAATTTTTCCTGTGAACTTTGTTTTTGGCTTTTTGTTTTTTGTTTTTTTATGATTCTTTAGGAGTCCCTATGAGAATCTATGCCTCTGTGAGAGTCCACGATAACCCGCAGTTACACTGATGAGAGTCCATGAGTCCATCACCAGTGCCTTTTTGATTTAATTTTTGATCCATCTTTTGATCCATTTTTATAATTTTTCATTTTTTGGCTTGTTTTTGGATCGGGTTTTGATCCCACACATATATTTTTATTACTATTTTTCCAATTTTATTATTATTTTTCTATTATTATTTTTTTATTTTTTCCCATTTTTGTTTAATTTTTAATTATTTTTTGCCTTCCTTCCCTTGGGAATAAGATTCCAAGCAAATAGTCTGACACTATACAGTTTTTTGTTAAATAGCCTTGGGGCAAAGACCATTATGATAGTATTACCTTGTTCAAATACCTTGTTATTTTATAAGATTTGCTTGGATAATTGCTCTTTTTGATATTATTTTTTCAATACAAAATATCTGTTCTCTGTCAGTTCTCCATGCGCCAATTTTTGTTTTTAATTGTTTCATTTTAATTGTATTGTTTGTGTGGTGTATCACTCCAAGGAGTGCTTACACAATTCCTATTGGATCCTTCTGCTGTCTGGTCATGCCCTGTATGATATAGTTCCCTTTTTGTCCTGCATGATACAACCCCCCCCTTTTTTTCCCCTTTGGGGTGTAGCTAGATGCCCGAGATTGGGGCAGAGACATGTTGTGGTTAACAGGTTTATACATGTTTTTATGCACTATTATGTATGTTTATGCACTTTTAGGTGATAGTTTTAGTTTCACTTCTTTAGACACATGCCCAATATTTAAATTATTTACAGTCCTCTTTTATTCTTCACACATGGGGATTGTATGATGGACATAATATATAGGTGTAAATTCACGTAAGGATCCGAGCAATAGGCTCATTTATGTATGCATTATATGTTAATAACACGCCCATTGGGGCTAGACACATATCTATTGGCCAATTCTGTCTCACTGATTTATAGATGGTAATTTTAAAGTAAATACATAAAATATATTTAACACGATGGCTGATGCTACCAAAGAGTTGCTCTATAAGTAAAACCACGTTATATGTTTAGTTACATACACTCAAGGGCACGATATTTTCGATATTTTTGCTTTTTGCTTTATGTACACTCCGATAATTCACACATGGCGATCTCACTATATATAATACGATTGCTAATATATAGAACGATTGGAGCAATAGGCTTTTATATTAATGTATTCTGTAACATGGTTATTGTTATTTTTATTTTTGTTTTGGTTACAGTGAATAAGATATCAGCATATTTAACACTGAGGCATGTACGCCTCTATATGTACGCCCATTTTTTGACATGGCACTTTGCCATTGGATAATTCTTTGTTGACATTTTTATAGCTTTCTTACAGGGCGATCTGCTACATATTATCTAGAAAGGCGCATGTAACAATTAATTCAGCAGGATATGCCCTATTGTGTGTTGTGATGTGTGTAATTTTTGAGGGTTATAGTTGTGCCGTTGATCGCGTCCCTAGTAATAAGGGGCGGATCAGTAACAAAGTGTCTTTTTTGATGGCTATAGATGTGCAGTTGATCGCGTCCCTGGCAACAAGGGGCGGATCAACAACAGTAGGAATGACGTATGGGAGCCTATTGCAATCCAAGTTTGCAATCCAATGTTCGATTGGTTATATAACAATAGACGATTTTACGATTTATTTTATTTATTTAGTTTATTTCAGTTAGGGGGCATGACTACCAGCATTGGGGTCTAAAGGGGATTTGTTTTTAAAGCATTTTTGTCGATTATGTTATAACAGTCACATGCACAATTTGTATCATGTTTTCTCATTGGTCACTATATGGGTGTGTTTAATCATTCAGCCTGGATTGGCTGATCCTGAGGGGAGTGTATTTGGGAGCCTATTTAAGGCTGCTTTTGTTCAGTGTTTATTTGTCAGAGGAAGGGACTGTTGCTGTCCCGAAACGTCACAAACTACATTAAAGTTCTGGTCACTTTTTGATGAAAATCCAGTGAGTGCTTTTCTTTGCTTTTTTATATATATATATATATATATATATATATATATATATATATATATATATATATATATATATATATATATATATATATATATATATATAAAATCAATGATGTCACAGGACTTCCTGTCCTTCCGTCAAACGCTCAGCATGCTACAAACCAGGCATGCCAAACATGACCGGAATCCATTTAGGAGACTTTAGTACCTGCAATTGTACGCATATTATGCTTTTATATAGGTTTTTTTAGCATCAAAACTTTTTTTAAATAGACTTCAAAGATTTTTTTTTTATTATTCACATACACCTAGATTACGAGTTTTGCGTTACAGTTTTAACGTTGAAAAATGGCCATTTCAGCATAAAAGCCGTAATGCAGCCATTACGAGTCTTGTTGCTGTACCGCAAGCATTTTAGCCTGTAACGCAACTTAAATCCCGCACTTTAAAAAAAATA